>NC_069500.1:76903294-76923294 GCF_027579735.1 Bombina bombina | reverse complement strand
ACAACAATTTTAAACTAATTACACTTACTCTAAGCCCCCTAATAAAATAACAAAGCCCCCCAAAATAAAAAAATGCCCTACCCTATTCTAAATTAAAAAAGTTCAAAGCTCTTTTACCTTACCAGCCCTGAAAAGGGCCATTTGCGGGGCATGCCCCAAAGAATTCAGCTCTTTTGCCTGTAAAAAAAAACATACAATACCCTCCCCACATTACAACCCACCACCCACATACCCCTAATCTAACCCAACGCCCCCTTAAATAAACCTAACACTAAGCCCCTGAAGATCTTCCTACCTTATCTTCACCATGCCAGGTTCACGGATCCGTCCACCGAAGTCTTGATCCAAGCCTCCGAAATCTTGATCCAAGCCCAAGCGGGGGCTGAAGAGTGACATCCATCCTCCGGCTGAAGTCTTGATCCAAGCGGGCAGAAGAGGATATCCGGACTACCAAACATCTTCATCCAAGCCGCATCTTCTATGTTCTTCAATCCGATGAAGACCGGCTGATCTTCAAGACCTCCAGATCCATCCATCTTCACCGACGACTTCCCGACGAATGACGGTTACTTTAAGGAACGTCATCCAAGATGGCGTCCCTCGAATTCCGATTGGCTGATAGGATTCTATCAGCCAATCGGAATTAAGGTAGGAAAATTCTGATTGGCTGATGGAATCAGCAAATCAGAATCATGTTCAATCCGATTGGCTGATCCGATCAGCCAATCAGATTGAGGTCGCATTCTATTGGCTGATCGGCTTGGATGAAGACTTCAGCCGGCTCATGGACATCTTCAGCCCCCCGCTTGGGCTTGGATCAAGACATCGGAGCCAGGACAGATCGGTGTGATACCCGGTGAGGTGAAGATAAGGTAGGAAGATCTTCAGGGGCTTAGTGTTAGGTTTATTTAAAGGGGGTTTGGGTTAGATTAGGGGTATGTGGGTGGTGGGTTGTAATGTTTGGGGCGGTATTGTATGTGTTTTTTTTACAGGCAAAAGAGCTGAATTCATTGGGGCATGCCCCGCAAAGGGCCCTCTTCAGGGCTGGTAAGGTAAAAGAGCTTTGAACTTTTTTAATTTAGAATAGGGTAGGGCATTTTTTTATTTTGGGGGGCTTTGTTATTTTATTAGGGGGCTTAGAGTAGGTGTAATTAGTTTAAAATTGTTGTAATATTTTTCTAATGTTTGTAAATATTTTTTTATTTTTTGTAACTTAGTTCTTTTTTATTTATTTATGTATTTGTAGGTATTTGTATTTAATTAATTTATTGATAGTGTAGTGTTAGGTTTAATTGTAGATAATTGTAGGTATTGTATTTAATTAATTTATTGATAGTGTAGTGTTAGGTTTAATTGTAACTTAGGTTAGGATTTATTTTACAGGTAATTTTGTAATTATTTTAACTAGGTAACTATTAAATAGTTCTTAACTATTTAATAGCTATTGTACCTGGTTAATATAATTACAAAGTTGCCTGTAAAATAAATATTAATCCTAAAATAGCTACAATATAATTATAATTTATATTTTAGCTATATTAGGGTTTATTTTACAGGTAAGTATTTAGCTTTAAATAGGAATAATTTATTTAATAAGAGTTAATTTATTTCGTTAGAATAAAATTATATTTAACTTAGGGGGGTGTTAGGGTTAGGGTTAGAATTAGCTTTAGGGGTTAATGGTAGTGGAAGGCATATTTGTGCATGTAACGTCTTAAGGGTTATGCTGCCTGACTGAAATGTAAAGCTGTGCAGTGTGTGAGTTTGCAACAATTGTTGCAATATGTGGGGTGGGGACTCTTACCTGTTATAAAAGTGCATGGATGCTGGAACACTTCCTCTTTCTTGTCTGCAACTGCTGGAGAAAGGTTTTTTCTGTTTTTGCTTGCAAGATGGTGCGGCCCAGGCGTCAGTCGGTTCCTCCAAAGCGGATGAGGGAATCTTCGCCAGTGACACGGCGAGTATCTGTGAGGGGGAGAGGTGGCAGTTTAGTTAGTGAGGTAGTAGGCCCTAGCCCTTCTGAAGAGGTGGGCCTCACCCCTTCCCGGGATTCTGGGGAGCCCTCGGTGGTGCCTTCCTCCTCTTCCCTTTTCCCTGGGTCCCAGGGGGAGGATCTGGAGGATTCGGGGTTGGTTTCAGGGGGTGGCGGAGGCGATGGGGGGGTGGAAAGGTCTCCGGTTGGCTTGATCGGCCTCCCGGAGGTGTTTAGGGCCGGGCAGCTTGCGTCGGGCGGGGGGCCTAGTTTGGGGCGGGTAGGCCCGGATCGGGGTGCGTGGCGCAGGGCCGTGGGCCATTAAGCGGGCCAGTTTTTGGGCCTGCAGGGACGCTAGTCGCCCGGGAACGTGAGGGCCTAGTTATGCAGGGTGAGCGGGACGGCCTAACTTTGAGCGGGGGGCCTTTGGGCCTACACCGTGTTTTGCAGGGTGAGCGGGAGGGCCTAACTTTGAGCGGGGGGCCTTAGGGCCTACACCGCGTGGTCGCGCCTGGTGGCCCAGTGGGTTCCCCCCCTACCCCGGTGGCTTTAGGCGGCGGAGATCACGGCCTGCAGGGTGCCCCCTCTGTCAGTGGTGGCCCCGGTGGGTCTGCGGCCCCTCCTTGGGACGGGTACTTACCTAACTTACCTGTCCCGGAGGCGGCACGGGCGGCGGTCGTGGCCTTAATCCAGGCCCTTTCGGCGGGAGTGGGTCCGCGCGTCGTAGCGGGTGTGGAGCAGTCCGGCATCGTCTACGGTGGTCCGGCATGAGTTCCGACGGTCGGCGGCGTGGTCCAGGCTGGAGCGGCGGGCAGGGCTTCTTCCCTCGGTGGAGGCCTTCGGTCGGTGGTAGGAGCGAGTGACGTCACTTGCGGTAGTGGCGCTAGTGACGTCACTTCTGGGCGTCGCGCGTGTGACGGCATTTCCGGTTTCGGGCGTGGCGGAGTGCGGGCGACGGATGGAGGCGCGAGAGGTGAGTCGGGAGCCCGGGGATCCGGGAGGGGCAGCACCGGACAGGCTGCGGCGGTGAGCTGGCATGAGGGGTCAGGCACTTGGCAGTTGGAGACACTTGTGGGGGCACATGGTAGGCATATGGGTGCTGGCAGTAGCGGGCCCGAGCCGCAGGCTGGGACTTCCATGGGCCTTGGGGTTTTTGGTACTAGGGGACCTGTTGGTGTGGGGCACTGGGGCGGGGAGGGCCGGGCAACTATGGCAATGCCGGGTTTGAGTGGAAGTGGTAGACCGGAGTTTGGCCCTGCTGGGGGCAGTAACCAGGTGGTTGGCGGGCTGCAAGTTGGGCATGAGCCTCTAGGGAGAGGACAACAGGATGTGATGGGGGAAATTTTCAGGCTGGCCTCGATTTTGGCCCAAGGGGCGCACGCAGGTTCTTCTGGGGTGGGGGGGGGGGCAGCAGCATACAGTTCAGGTCAGTGCTGGGGGGTTGGATCCTGGTCATGTTGGAGTTGTGGGTAGAGGGAGGGCGGGTGGACACGGGTCAGTGGTTGGAAATGCTGGGGCTGGTGGAACGGGGCAGTTGGGAGTTGGGTCCCAGTGGGTGGCCAGCAAGGTAGTTCTGTAGTGGGAGGGGGTGGCGCCCGTTCCTTGATCCCTGGTGCTCCCGGGATCAGCCTGAGCTGCGGGTTGACGTGTTAAAATATATGGAAACTATTGAGTTCGTCCATAAGACGTATAAGGAAGGGGTTTGGCGGTCTTATGACGCGGATTATAGGCGTAAGATGGTGGGGAACCCTTTGCTGATCTTTGGCACCACGGATGTGCATTTATGGCAGCGTTTGGGTTCGGAGTGCTCCCCCTCCCCCCCTTCAGGTGCAAGGGCCGGGGGGAGTAGGCAGATGGGGGGAGTCAAAAGAAAAGGGCGGGAGTGTTGGAAGTTTAACGACGGGAAGTGTGACCGGGGAGCGAACTGCTCCTTTCGACACTCCTGCATATACTGCAGAGCTGGTCACCCAGGGACCGAATGTGCTAGATGGAAAGAGATGGGTGGAGCCGGCAGAGGGGCTGCTGGGGCGAAGGGCACCAATGCCGTTGAGGGTGGCCGCCCTTGAGCCATGGCTCAGGGCATACCTGGACAGGAGGGCGGGGGAGCTCCTCCTGGCCGGGCTGCGGGAGGGTTTCCTCATTCCAGTGGTAGGTCCGGTGGTTGGGGCGCGTCAGAAGCGGAACCTCAAGTCAGCGTATGACTACCCTGACGTAGTGAGGGATAAACTGGGCAAAGAACTGAGTTTAGGTCGCATGGTGGGCCCCTTTCGGGAGCCACCCATTGAGGGTTTGGTGGTTTCCCCACTGGGGGTTGTGCCGAAGAAGGAAGCGGGGAAATTCCGGTTGATTCAGCATTTATCATACCCGAAAATTAATTCGGTCAATGACGCAATCAACCCGGAGGTTAGCTCAGTTTTTTATCAGTCGTTTGACCAAGCAATGGTTTTGGTGCAACAGGCTGGTGTTGGGGCACTCTTGGCAAAGCTCGACATTGAGTCGGCCTTCCGCTTGTTGCCTATTCATCCGGCATCCTTTCGGTTGATGGGGTGCTGGTTCGAGGGTGCTTATTATGTAGATCGTTGTCTCCCAATGGGTTGCTCGGTCTCATGCGCCTTTTTCGAGATGTTCAGCACATTCTTGCACTGGGCGATGTTTTCAGAAGCGCGGGGTGGGCTTATAGCCCATTACTTGGACGATTTTCTGCTGATCGGCAGAGCTGGGTCGCTCGAGTGCGAGCGGCTCATGTCGGTGATGAGAACCCTAATTGCGCATTTTGGGGTCCCATTGGTGGAGGACAAGACCCAGGGGCCATGCACTTGCCTGACGTTTCTGGGTATCGAGATCGATACTTTAGAAAGGCAGTGCAGGTTGCCAAACGATAAGGTGGTTCGAATGCTGGCCGTGGTTTCTTCGGCGGCAGCGGCTGACCGGCTCTCGATAAAGGAGTTGCAGTCTTTACTGGGTTTGCTCAATTTCGCGTGCAAAGTTATCCTGATGGGCAGAGTATTCAACAGGAGGTTGGAGGGCCCTCTAAAAGGGGATAGCGGGAGCCGCAAGTCATGTGCGGTGTCTCCAGATATGAGGAGGACTTGAGAATCTGGGAGTTGTTCCTGGAGGATTTCAATGGGGTCTTGTTATGGAGGCAAGTAAGGACATCTAGCCAGGCTCTGCATCTGTTCATGGATGCGGCAGGTGCAAAGGGTTATGGGGCTTACTTCAACAGCGCCTGGAGTGCCGGGGAGTGGCCTGTGGCCTGGATGGAGAGGGGATGGACCAGGAACCTTACACTCCTGGAATTGTTCCCTATTGTCGTAGCCATTGAGTTATGGGGGCGGCAATTAGCAAACCAGAATGTAATATTCTGGTGCGATAATCTGAGCGTCATGTTTGCTATCAACAATCTTTCAGCCTCTTCCCCTATTGTGGTGCGTTACCTTCGTTGGGTGGTGCTGTGGTGCTTGCAGTACAACATTGACTTTAAAGCGCGGTATGTGCCTGGGGTCGATAATGTATTGGCAGACGCGTTGTCGCGAGGCCAATGGGAGGCATTCAGAAAGTTGGTACCAAGGGCAGCAAAGGTTGGTACTCCTTGTCCTTCCTTTCTTTGGCAGGTGGCGGAAGGGGCGACGTGTTCACTTCAATGGTTCAGGCGTCGCTGGCACCTGCTACCTCGAAGGCCTACGGCAAGTACTGGGCCGAAT
The DNA here is from genome assembly GCF_027579735.1 of Bombina bombina. Lineage (NCBI taxonomy): Eukaryota > Metazoa > Chordata > Amphibia > Anura > Bombinatoridae > Bombina > Bombina bombina. The sequence continues at coordinate 76,917,621 of NC_069500.1, read as the reverse complement.
GGGAAGTCTTCCTCAAGGGTAAGGGCGTTCCGGTGGAATCCGGATCGCCAGCTTTGTTGCTTGAGTGGATGGTGTGTTTGAAGGAAAGTGGCTGTAGAAAAGGATCCATGCAAGGAAGGCTAGCTGCCTTATCCTTCTTTGCTAAATGGAGGGGGATCCAGGATGGGACGAATGCGTTTCTGGTTAGGCAGGTAATGAAAGGTTGGGGTAGGATAGAGGCTAAGTCGGCAGATCGGCGAGAGCCCATTACAATTCAGCGGCTGGGGGCGTTATTGGCAGCACTGCCAGAAGTGTGTGCAGACGAGTATGAGGTTGCTTTGTTTAGGGCGGCGTTTGCGGTTGCTTTATTTGGGGCCTTGAGAGTAGGTGAGATAGTTAGTCCAGGTCGGCGGTAGGTTATGGTATCCAAGCGCAGCATGTCAGGTTTGACATGCAAGTGCTATTGTTATTCATCCCTAGATCTAAGACGGATCAAGAAAGGAAAGATGTATGGTTATCCATACAGCAGCAGGACTCTGTGGGGTGTTGCCCCGTCCGGCTCGCTTCTGAGTTTTCGGTTAAAAGGCCAGGGAGTTCAAGGCAGTTTTTTATTCATGCGGATGGGTCTAACCTGTCCAGATTCCAGTTTCGGAGGGTGTTGGAGGAAGCAGCTAAGAGGGTCGGCTTGGACCCTGGGCTCATCGCTCCCCACTCCTTTCGCATTGGAGCGGCCACCAGCGCAGCTGTGGCTGGGGCGTCGGAGCGAGAAATTAAGAAATTGGGAAGGTGGAGTTCCAAACGGTATAGGACATACATTAGACCCCTTCAGAGTAAAGTGTAGATAGTTGGAAAAGGGGGGGTATGAACAAGTGGACGGGGACTTAGTAATGGGAATTTTTTGTTGATTTTAGGTGTAAGAGCCCCTCCGTGTAGAGCGTGGATAGTCGGCCACTCGTACGTTCACTGGGCGGCCATTCACGCTTTGAAGCGCCCGGGCGGCCAGCAGCTGGGATTTCGTCCAGATGCGGATTCAATTAGATGGCTGGGAAAAAGGGGAATGTTGTGGAGTGATTTGCCAGGTCGCCTGGAGGAGGCCTTCCTTCGTTGGGGACGGCCTTCATTGATAGTGCTGCATCTGGGTGGAAATGATGTGAGATGTTTGCCTGTGCTGGAGTTGGTGAACATCATTCAATCAGATGTACGTTGGTTGAAAGTGCGTTTCCCAGGAGTGCGAGTGGCTTGGTCAAATGTGATTGCGCGCTTGCAGTGGCGGCATATGAGAGTGCATCATTCAGCCTACCGTATTCGGAAGAAGTTGAACAGAGATGTGGGGAGGTTGATCGTGGAGGAAGGTGGTTTTGTAATCAGGCATGATAACATCTTGGGGGACTGCAAGCGGCTGTACAGGCCGGACGGGGTTCATTTAACAGAGGAAGGGTTAGAGCTGTTTTTGGCTAATCTAGCTGGCGCGTTGAGGCGGCATGTCTGTTAGCTATCCCTAGGTGTGGCGGCAAGAGCTCCATTATGGGAGGCAGGTGTGGTATCTCTTGTGGCGGGGTCCCGGCCGAATAATTTTTATGGTTTCCGCGAGGGTGTGGACGAGCTAATGAGAGGGGCATGATGTTGCAAGTCGCAGCTTGTAACGCCTCTCCCCGCGGGCCTGCTGACCTAGAAACCCCTTGTGGATGATGCCAGCCTCTGAAGGGCAATGCTCGGCAGGAGCATTGCAACAACCAATCCGGGCCGGTGACCTCACTACACTGGTTGTATATATATATACTAAATTATGGTTAGGCTTAGAATATAGTTTAGCCTCAGATGCCACCACCCGTAGATAAGCCTTAAGCTTCTCAAGTTAATAAGTTTAGAGTTTGCCTGGTTTGGTTTAATAAACGCGACCTTGCTTCACGGTCTTATACCTCCAAATATGTGTCTGTGTCTTTATTGGGTAAGGTGGGAATGAAGTCATGACGATTTGACCCTTATGGTAGTGGAAGGCATATTTGTGCATGTAACGTCTTAAGGGTTATGCTGCCTGACTGAAATGTAAAGCTGTGCAGTGTGTGAGTTTGCAACAATTGTTGCAATATGTGGGGTGGGGACTCTTACCTGTTATAAAAGTGCATGGATGCTGGAACACTTCCTCTTTCTTGTCTGCAACTGCTGGAAAAAGGTTTTTTCCCCGCCCATCCCTCCCTTGTTGTTAACATGTTTGATATTTTGTTGCAGGAAAGGGGGGCGGCACTGAGGGAACAGCTGCCATTAGGGTGGTTTTGTTAGGACTTTGGCAGGGGCATGCCTACTCAGGCTAGCTGATCTTAAGTCCAAAGTGGTAATTTTTGGCTTCACATCATGGGCGTTTGTTGTGCTTCTTACGTCTAAATGATGACCCTTAAGGGTATGGAGCAATTTGCTAGCATAAGAGTAGAAATATCGGCTGGCATGGCGGGGTCCCGGCCGAATAATTTTTATGGTTTCCGCGAAGGTGTGGTCGAGCTAATGGGAGGGGCATGATGTTGCAAGTCGCAGCTTGTAACGCCTCTCCCCGCGGGCCTGCTGACCTAGAAACCCCTTGTGGATGATGCCAGCCTATGAAGGGCAATGCTCGGCAGGAGCATTGCAACAACCAATCCGGGCCGGTGACCTCACTACGCTGGTTGTATATATATATATACTAAATTATGGTTAGGCTTAGAATATAGTTTAGCCTCAGATGCCGCCACCCGTAGATAAGCCTTGAGCTTCTCAAGTTAATAAGTTTAGAGTTTGCCTGGTTTGGTTTAATAAACGCGACCTTGCTTCACGGTCTTATACCTCCAAATATGTGTCTGTGTCTTTATTGGGTAAGGTGGGAATGAAGTCATGGCGATTTGACCCTTAAAAATTTATTAGAGTAGCGGTGAGCTCCGGTCGGCAGATTAGAGGTTAATACTTAAAGTTAGGTGTCGGCGATGTTAGGGAGAGCAGATTAGGGGTTAATACTATTTATTATAGGGTTATTGAGGCGGGAGTGAGGCGGATTAGGGGTTAATACATTTATTATAGTAGCGGTGAGATTCGGTCGGCAGATTAGGGGTTAATAAGTGTAGGTAGGTAGCGGCGACGTTGGGGGCGGCATATTAGGGGTTAATAAATATAATATAGGGGTCGGCGGTGTTAGGGGCAGCAGATTAGGGGTACATAGGTATAATGTAGGTGGCGGCGGTGTACGGAGCGGCAGATTAGGGGTTAAAAAAATATGCAGGTGTCAGCGATAGCGGGGGCAGCAGATTAGGGGTTAATAAATATAATATAGGGGTCGACGATATTAGGGGCAGCAGATTAGGGGTACATAGGGATAACGTAGCTGGCGGCGGTGTACAGAGCGGTAGATTAGGGGTTAAAAAATTTTAATAGAGTGGCGGCGATGTGGGGGGACCTCGGTTTAGGGGTACATAGGTAGTTTATGGGTGTTAGTGTACTTTAGAGCACAGTAGTTAAGAGCTTTATAAACCGGCGTTAGCCCAGAAAGCTCTTAACTACTGACTTTTTTCTGCGGCTGGAGTTTTGTCGTTAGATTTCTAACGCTCACTTCAGCCACGACTCTAAATACCGGCGTTAGAAAGATCCCATTGAAAAGATAGGATACGCAAATGGTGTGTATGGAAAAGTCGCGGCTGCAAAGTGAGCGTTTGACTGACTCCAAATACCAGCGGGCGGTAAAAACCAGCGTTAGGAGCCTCTAACACTGGTTTTGACGGCTACCGCCCAACTCTAAATCTAGGCCTAACAAAACTAATGTTTACTAAGCCCTGTGTGTGCCTCTTCTTTCTTTGAAGTATCTATCTATCTATCTATCTATCTATATATATATATATATATATATATATATATATATATATTTATGTATTTATATGTGAATATATATTTTAAGACATATCTACAACAATAAACACATACATACTTATATACAAATATATATATATATACAGTATATATATATATATATATATATATATATATATATATAAGTGCATTGGAGCCTTTTCTCCCGCCATGGCACAATGAAGAGTGGGTGTGTAGATAGAGGTAAGGTAAGCCGCTATGCAGCCAAGGCGGGTCTGCCCTCTTCACCAAGTAAGATACAAAAAGTCCAAGAGAGGCGCACGGCAGCCAAATAACCTGAGAACATAGGCTTAAAAAATTCAAAGTTTAATTAGCAAAAGTATAAAAGCACCAAATGTTTACTTTAAACTCATAATATCCAAGCGCAACCTGACGCGTGCAAAAGGCTTACTTCTAGCGCAGGTAACGCTCCACTTGTAATTTGGCCCTTAGTGGGAAAAACTAGCTGCAACATTGCAATTTCAATTCAAAGAGATTTGTCTCCGCCTTTTATCTATTTTACATAAGATAGTTGCTCCATAAGAATGCCTTTCCCCTACAGCCAGAGGAAACATCTATATAGCAATTGGTATAAGGCAGTAAATAAGGCTAGATTACAAGTGAAGTGCAAAAAGTTTGGCACTGTTGAGCGCTAAGTTCACTCAAGGTAAATCAATAGTGCTCTTATGCGTGTGCTGGTATTACAAGTTGAAAGTAAAAAGTTATCACTCAATACTTAAATTGCGCTAACATCTGGAGGTTGGATAATCGAGCAATGCCCAATAGACTTCTATGGGGTGTGGTAACAAAAACCTTTTCCCTTTTTTCTCTTAAGCGCTAACCCGATGGTATTTATCAGTAAATATGTATATTTGTATATATACTATATGTGTGTGTGTGTGTGTGTGTGTGAAACTTTGATTCTAGCCCTAACACTTTACTTCAGGTTTCGCTAAATGTTCTAGTGCTATTATGTGCTGCACAACCCATAACTTTCAATAATATGAGTGATAATTGCAATAATAGAGCACACTAAAGGGATATCGGTCGCGCGCTGCTAAACATTTTTTGGTAATTTAGTTTTACCATGGACTTATAATATCAATTTCCGTGCTAATTTTAACACTGTCAAGCAATATTGATAGCTCATCTGAAACATGAAAGTTTAATTTTGACTAGACTTTCCCTTTAAACATTTTAAATTACAATTCCAGTTTCATATCATGTTATTGGGTAGACTGTAAAATATTCTCCCCTTTAATGTGTTTTCAGTGATAAATGTTACCTGCTGGAGTGTATTAAATTGTTTACAAATAGCTCCTTTAGCTTAATTTTATCATTAGATATAGCTGCTTTTACCTGTTGAAACTACTACCTGTACATAAAATTTAAATACTGCAGGATTGGCTATAGAAATGAATTAACCTTTTAATGTTGTTATGATGTTCTACTCCATCCTAACCGCGCCGGGCTTTAGCGCCGTTAGGACAGAATAGAACGTCCTAGACATTTGGCTGTCCTGAAACCAACGACGCTTCCAGGATGCGATCATGGTCTGGAGGGCGTGCCTAGCATCATATGGACGCCTCCCTGACCCGATCCCATCATTGAAATCTCGCGATCACGTGCACAATCGCGGGATTTCAATTTGTTTACAAATTAACCCTGTCATCAAAGGGTTAAATTCCCAGTGAGGGAGGGGTTGAAAGAAAAAGAGATCAGCCTATTTTTATAGAACGCACACTTGTTAGCTGCTTGCCTCACTACACTGTCCTTTTGAGGAACAATTTGGTATCTTATAACATAGGACTTGCCTATATGAGGTTATCATAGAAAACAGAATCAAGATTCCTACAGGAAAACTAAGTGATACTAAAAGTTGTTGCTTGCTAATATTGAGGTTAGTATACACGTCAGTCACTAAATATGAGTAAGTTTAATGAAGGTGCAGTATTTAGTTCAGTTTAGATGTTTATGTTTCCATTTACACAAAAATGCTTCAATAAGAATATTTTCTGTGATCCATCTAATTATTTTTAGCAACTTAGTAAAGCTTTTGTAGAAGTTAGCAAAGCAGATTGCAGTGGGTGGGAACGGCCAATAAAGCAAACTCTTGAAAACAGTTTTTATTGCACACATATGCACAGTATTACAGCTCTACTGATGTATGAATCATCACAAGAAAATAAAAGTAACACAAGACATGTTTATGTGATAAAACCTAGCAATCCTCTTTTAGCTTTGAATAAAACAGGAAATTTGTAATGAATGACTAATTATGTTGATATTTTTGCAAAATGTTACACAAATGTAAATAGATATTTTCAGTCTAAGGGGCATATTTATCAAAGTGTGAGCGGACATTATTCGATATAGCGTATCATGTCCGCTGCACATTGATAAATGTGAACTGCTTGTGCAATACTGCCCCCTTCAGATTTGCGCCCAATCGGCCACTAGCAGGGGGTGTTAATCAACCCGATCGTATTCGATCAGGTTGATCTCTGTTCACCGCCTCAGAGCAGGTGGACAAGTTATGGAGCAGCGGTCTTTAGACCGCTGCTTCTTAACTTCTGTTTCCGGCGAGCCTGAAGGCTCCGCCAGAAACAAGGGGCATCAAGCTACATTCGGAGCATGATAATTCGGAACCTAAATGTGTTAACATCAATATTCTGGCATTTTCCTAAATGTGTATAAGTTGGAGGGTTTTTTTTTCTCACTGACATATTGCAACAGGGTGAGATGAATCACAAATAACCGCTTGAGCCCGTTGTGGGATGTAGATCTCCCAAATATAGCACATCCTGGGATTGTTATAGAACAACTCTGTCCGATGATGCTACTGAAGCTATTAATACCCCATTTATGTTAACGTCTGCAAAATGATAGCCGCTGTTATTAATTGCTTGCTGTTGCTATGCACCTGGCAATAAAGGGCCAGATTACGAGTGGAGCACAAACATTTGCGTGTGAGTGATATCGATTTTTAACGTTTACACGCAAGTTAAAGTGCGCTGGTATTACAAATTGAAAGTAAACATGATAGCTTGAGAGTAATTGAAGTTAACGCTTGTGGGGTTAGCACAACCTCAGAGCTCTGGTGTAACAAAACACATCAAAAATACATTATAAAGTACAGTTACACTCATAATAACAAAATCTAATAAAAAATATTAGGGTGGCAAAGTGGACTCACCCCGAACTCGCTCATTCAGGGTGATTGACAGACCCTTCTCTCGTGCAATTGGTTACACGAGAGAGCATTACACACTCATTGGAGTGTGTAATGATGCATATGGGCCAGCAGATGAACAGATCTGCTGTCGTATGCAGCAAAGGTGCCTGGGCAACTTCTAAAGTTGAGAAAATTGTCCGTACAACGCATAATACATGGGGTTCTAAACATATTAATTTTGTTATGCATTATTAAAAAATGCAATGCACTGTCAATGTTTTGCCTGTGGTTACTGAAATTTAAGTCTGAAAATGTAGTGTTGCCAATTCTTTCATACAAAGGCTGGAGTCCATTCTGTAGAATGCAGAACAGTGAATGGCTAATCTGTGCAGGAGCTCATCTATATCTGTCCCTAAAAGAAAAAGAAAGTGCCAATGCAAAGAAAGTAAGATTCTAAATTCTAAAATGCAAATTTCCAATGTTTGGGATCCATAATAATTAAAGGGATAGTAAACACCAAAAATGTTATTGTTTAAAAAAGATAGATAATCCTTTTATTTACCATTCCCCCGTTTTGAATAACCAATATCTCAGATCTTTTGACAGACTTGCATTTCAGGCAATTAGTGCTGACTCTTAAATAAATTCATGTGTGGGAGCACATTGTTATCTATATGAAACACATGAACTAACACCCTCTAGCTGTGAAAAACCGTCAAATGCATTCAGATGAGAGGCGGCCTTTAAGGGGTTAGAAATTATCATATGAGCCTACCTAGGTTAGTTTTCATCTAAGACAACAAGAGAACAAATCACATTTGATGATAAAAGTAAATTGGAAAGATGTTTAAAATTACATGCCCTATCTGAATCATGAAATTTTAATTTGGGCTTTACTATCTCTTTAAGGATTTTCTTACCTCTTCTATACCCAAGAAATCAGGGGTCAAATTCAGAAAATGGTAAAGCAGGACTAGACCACATTATGCGCCACTGTTCACATAAAAATCTTGTTAAAGTCAAATTTATCATTATTAAATTTGTTACCACATCTTTAAGGGGTTTTTTTGCATTTGTTTTGTTTTATCACCATATTCAGTGAAACAATGTACATCTACTGAAGCTCTATTATACTATTATTAGGGCCTGTGTTATTGAGGCCACTATCTAAAATTGTGCACTAGTAATTGCTTGGTGAAGGGCGAGTAACTAGTCTACTGGTGTGTAATAATAAATTACAATCTTACAGGACAATGTTCTCACCCACATGTCTGTACAGTCTAAAATCCAAGTATTCAATATTTTGTGAACCAGCTGTTATGATTTTAAATTGATAGAGACATTGTTTAAAGCTGTAAACCATTGTTTGATCAAGATAATATCATTATACAGCACTTGTAAAAAGTTATTTTTCTTTTCAAATTAAGAGGGAACCTAAAAAGGAAGAACAGAGGCGCCACATAGAACAGTATTGTCTGTTAAGAATAGAGCAGAGGAAGCACGGAGCCTCTATTATAAGCCTCTCACCAGAAATAGCGGCACAACCGGAGTGTTGTACAGGGCAGCACGGGACCTTCTCAGTCGCCCGTAAGACACAGTAGCAGCGTCAGGACACGTGTCAGAGGAGGCGAGTACCCGGGCAGGCCAATCAGGGGGTCCAAAACAAGCTGGAAGTAGGCAGATCCAGAGGTTCGTGATAATCGAACAGAAGCACGGATAGTGTAAAAGTACAATCTTTTATTTGTACAGACAAATAGCGACGCGTTTCTCAGCATATAATACAGCTGTTTCATCAGGCTACATACACTATAATAAAACGTGCTCCTTAATAAAATGTTAGTGGGCCAATCAGAAGTCAGACCAGGGACAACTCCTACCGTGAAGTCAGAATGACCGCCACATCCACCTACCACCAATGATTGGAGCACTAACGAATGCTTTGTAACATGAATAAAATATACATAAAATACAAACACAATAAATAAAAATGTATACAAATGACATCACAATCTATTCAAATTCAGTTAAAAATCGCTCATAGAGGCAGAAAAAATTGTTAGTAATCATAAATTGATAGTAGTAAACTATACATATCTAAGTTAAAAGGGTCAGAGATATCCATCTGGCTAAAACACGCTAGTGAAGCAGAAAAGAAAGATGGAAAAAGGTCTATATGTACCAGAAAGGAACTACGAATGGAAAATTAAATTAAAATATTGAGATAAAAATGCTAAGATGTTAAATCGGCAACCTACTGACTATATTGAGACAGATCAAGGGCCAAATAGACATCTGTATGCATGTGCGATAGAAATGATAAGTAGGTCGTAAGCTATTATTATCTGTGAAAAAAACAGGAAGCTTACCGGTGATAACCTTGGAAGTGAAAGCTTTAAGGGTATCTGCGTGTAATTATAATATGTACTATGTTCAAACAGTAAACTCCCAGATATAAAGTAAATAATTCGCCCCGAGTTACGCTAATTTATTTATGGGCCTCTTTGAAGAACAATATATATATGGCCCAGCGTATGGGGTGAACCTGGTACTCTACGGTCGTTATATAGACGACCTAATTTTTATTTGGAGAGGCGATATTACATCTGCTAATCTCTTTGTTGACCATCTTAACTCTAATGACAAGGGCATTGCTTTTACCAGCACTATAGACCCTAAGAGAGTTAGTTTTCTTGATCTTAATCTGGAGTTTTCTAACAACAAAGTTATCGGCACCACCCACTTCAAATCTGTAGACTGTAACAGTTACCTAGATTTCACCAGCAACCACTATTCCCTGTGGAAATGCAATGTCCCTTACGGACAATTTAAGCGGGTGTGCCATAACTGTAGTTCCCTTGCTGATTATGACCAACAAAGTGGGATTTTGAAAGAACGATTCTTAGAGAAGAAATACCCCCCTTATATTATTGATAGAGGATACAACAGAGCTAGGTCAGATTATAGAAGTAAATACTTTGAGAAAACCAAAATAGCTCCAGATCCAATTGATAATTGTCCGCTGTTTATTACTCTATTTAACAGCAACCATCAACTAATTAAGAATGGAAAGGAAAAGAGAGAGGGCGCCACAATAGCGTGATATTGTCTGGTATTGTGAGCAAACATATGTAGACAAATGGTATGCTTATTTATCTGAGGAAACGACCCAGTTGGGGTTGAGAAACGCGTCATATTAAAGCTTTTTATTACAAGAAGTTGTCTATGCTTTGTGGTATTCTAATACCATACAACAACACACCAAGTTCTACTTTCCAGTTGAAATTATCAATACTAAGAAAAAGGTTGCCTAGGGGGTACCAGCAAAGACTCCAAGGAACGTTATCCATCCAGTGTACTAGCCACTGTTAAGTGCTAGCAAGCTATCACGCACTGGTCACAGCACAGTGCCTCTTGTTCTGGTAAGCATACCATTTGTCTACATATGTTTGCTCACAATACCAGACAATATCACGCTATTGTTGCGCCCTCTCTCTTTTCCTTTCTGCATTAGTCTATTCCCCACTCTCTGGGACCAAGAGGAGCTGCCTACGTTTATTCCACCACTTCATCTCAGAAGAAATACATTTACCATCTTCTTTTCCGAAAAGGGACAAACGTATTGAAACGAACCAACAGGAATCCCTTTTGTATCAAGGACATAATCACTAACCGGTTTTACGGTAGAGTTGTACACTGACTTTGTTAGTTAAGATATGTTTTATGCTTCACCCTTTTTTTCAGCGCGCTTTCCTTATCCCCTTCTGGGATAATTCATGTTTTTCAACTAATTAAGAATGTTTTAAATAAACATTGGAAACTTTTGACTAAGGATCCGATTTTAGGTAGTCTGATAAGTAATACACCAAAGATCGTATACAAAAGGGCACCTAACCTTAAAACAATCTTGGCCCCCAGCAAGATCGTTAGGAATAAGAAGACTGTCACTTCTGCTATCCATAAGGTTGGACGCCAACAGAATACAAATGGCAGTTTCAAATGTAATATGAACAGATGTAAACTATGTGATTTTCTATCACATAGAAAGAGTTTTTCTACGACCGTCACAGGTCGCCAATATTATATTATAGGCCATATATTATGTTCTTCCAAATATGTGGTCTATCTTTTGACCTGTTTTTGCGGAATACAATACATTGGGCATACCTGTAGAAGGTTGAGTATTAGATAGTCCGAACACTAACGTAATATTATGAAGAACCAAATGCCTAGATTACGAGTTTTGCGGTAACAGGGGAGCGGTGCAAACTTTTTTTTTTCACCGCTCCCTAAAGACAACGCGGGTATTACAGGTTTTTTTAAACCTGACGTTAGCCGCAAAAAGGTGAGTGTAGAGCAAAATTTAGCTCCACATCTCACCTCAATACCAGCGCTGCATTAGCCCATAAAACTCTTAACTACTGACTTTTAAATGCGGTAGGAGTCTTGACAGGAGAGGGTCTACCGCTCACTTCTTCCAAGACTCGTAATACCGGCATTAGGCAAATCCCATTAAAAATATAGGATACGAAATTGACGTAAGGGGATTTGCATTAAGCTTGAGTCGCCGAAGAAAAGTGAGCTTTACACCTGTACCTGCCAGACTCGTAATACCAGCGGGCATTAAAAAGCAGCATTGGGACCTCTCAACGCTGCATTTTAAGGCTAACGCAAGACTCGTAATCTAGCCGATAGTGTTCCAAGACATTGCAATTTGAAACATCCTGGGAGACTCAACTGCTTTACCATATTACCAATAAAATTTGTTCCTAAATCTCACCTGTATAATCGGTTCTTTAGGTTACGCCAGCGAGAGACATATTGGATTCACATGCTCAAAAGCATGTATCCTAATGGACTCAATCTGAATTTAAAATTCTATTTTAGCATTCTGAAGTACTTTTGAGGTCTTCAAACCTCTTATTTTTTTATAACAATCTGTCTTAGGTCCATCTGATGGGGGCTGATTGTTTGACCTATATTATATTGTTTATGATTTTATGTATACACATGTCTACGTACGCGTGATATGTATATAAGTGGGTATCTTCCATTATAGTATGTTACATTCTATGCATTTTTTACTTTTATGCCCCATCTAATTATGTATCTATTTATAGTAAGTACCCCCTGAGTGAGTATATTCTTGTTCTATACTTATATACGCATATTTTATCTGACAAATGATACGTTTTACACTGTTTATGACCCTTTCTGAAGCCTTATTAACTATTTATACAGACTTATGAAATTCTTAGGAAGTTATTATTAATTTGACACACATAATTTACTTTATATCTGGGAGTTTACTGTTTGAACATAGTACATATTATAATTACACGCAGATACTCTTACCGCTTTTACTTCCAAGGTGATCACCAGTAAGCTTCCTGTTTTTTTCACAGATAATAATAGCTTACGACCTATTTATCATTTCTATCACACATGCATACAGATGTCTATTTGACCCCTGATCTGTCTCAATATAGTCAGTAGGTTGCCGATTTAACATCTTAGTATTTTTATCTCAATATTTTAATTTAATTTTCCATTCGTAGTTCCTTTCTGGTACATATAGACCTTTTTTCATCTTTCTTTTCTGCTTCACTAGCGTGTTTTAGCCAGATGGATATCTCTGACCCTTTTAACTTAGATATGTATAGTTTACTACTATCAATTTATGATTACTAACAATTTTTTCTACCTCTATGAGCAATTTTTAACTGAATTTGAATAGATTGTGATGTCATTTGTATACATTTTTATTTATTGTGTTTGTATTTTATGTATATTTTATTCATGTTACGAAGCATTTGTTAGTGCTCCAATCATTGGTGGCAGGTGGATGTGACGGTCATTCTGACACGGTAGGAGTTGTCCCTGGTCTGACTTCTGATTGGCCCACTAACGTTTTATTAAGGAGCACATTTTATTATAGTGTATGTAGCCTGATGAAACAGCTGTATAATATGCTGAGAAACGCATCGCTATTTGTCTGTACAAATAATAGATTGTACTTTTACACTATCCGTGCTTCTGTTCGATTTTCACGGACCTCTGGATCTGCCTACTTCCGGCTTGTTTTGGACCCTCTGATTGGCCTGCCCGGGTACTCACCTCCTCTGACACGTGTCCTGACGCTGCTACTGTGTCTTACGGGTGACTGAGAAGGTCCCATGCTGCCCTGTACGGCACTTTGGTTGTGCCGCTATTTCTGGTGAGAGGCTTATAATAGAGGCTCCGTGCTTCCTCCGCTCTATTCTTAACAGACAATACTGTTCTACTGTTCCCTTTGATTCGTCTTCTGTTTGAAGAGAGCAGCCTTCCATTTTTAGATATTCTACTCCACATGTGGCCATAAGCGCACCTCTTGTGAGGATCTCCTGAATCCTCCTTTACTTTTCAAATTAAGGCTGCATGATGTTCAAAACTATCCATAAATTTGGTCATTTTTGAGGTGGCAATAGTTGAGTCCATTGCAATTACATCAATTTAGAGAACAAATCTATATTCCAATTCAATATAATTCGGTGTTCGTTTACACACGCAATCCAATTTATTTTACCAGATTGTTCAGTTTTAGGCGCATATTTATCAAAGTGCAAGTGGACATGATACGATGTAGCGTATCATGTCCGCTGCACATCGATAAATGCTGACAACATACGCTGTCGGCATTTATCATTGCACAAGCAGTTCACCAGAACTGTTTGTGCAATACCGCCCCCTGCAGATTTGTGGTCAATGGCCTCAAAGCAGGCGGACAAGTTATGGAGCATCGGTCTTTAGACCGCCAGGGGCGGTTCTACACAGGGGCCCACAGGGGCCAGTGCCCCTGTAAAAATGTCCCTGGCCCCCCCAGTGGCCCCCCCTGAGCTGGCCACTGAGCTGACTGAAAAATACAGGACAAGATCAAGGCTATTTATCTGCTTCCCTGTCCCTGAAACGCTGTCTAGTCAAAGCGTGAGGTTAACAAAATGAAGTATAACTTGTGCCCCCTCCCCTTTCAGAGATGTGCTACAGTTCCCGGGTTGTTGTGGGGTCGGGGCGTCTTACAGCTGCAGTCTGCAGACAAGAGTTCCAGAAGTGTCACTGGTTGGTTTTGCAGACGTTCTCTCTTGCCTGTACACTGCCAGAACAGAAGAGATGTAAATATGCCCTCTCACCTCCACAACTCTATAATGACTGCTGGAGTGTTTTCCTTGTTTTTCTAATGTATGTAAATAATTATTTGACACCGTTTTCATTGAATGTGCTATCTGAACTATGTAGCACTAGTTAAGTGCATAGTCTGCTTTTTTTATTTTCTTTT